>NC_079223.1:27553422-27565922 GCF_029633865.1 Lampris incognitus | reverse complement strand
ATCAGTATTTAATAAGATTTACACTATATCAATTTAGTTTGTACTGTAATTCTTAGTTGTCATCAAATATCAGCACCAAACTAACAGCAGATGAGACGGTGATATTTGTTTTAATGAGTCAAATAGCGAATTAAACCGTCAAATAGCCCTGATACAGGTAAGTCATTCTATCTGCTGTAGTTTGTTCAAAGATTTCCAATTTGGACTTCAGTGAACTTTCTGTATTTACAGCTGAATGTTTTTTGTGGTTGTTACCAAGAAACCTATTTACACACAAATAAGACTTAAATAGAACCATACAGTAAGGTAGACAACATGTAAAATCTGTTTATCAATAGATTTAAACTGACTAGTCACTATAGGACCTTAAGGATGACTGGTATGAACCTACACGAATCCAGTTCCCTGCAGAGCAACACAGACAATATACTGGTAGTCTAACTGGTAGATTACCTTGGATTCTCAAACCAGTATGTCAGTTTTACTGGTCTACAGGTTTGGATTCTAAAATGAGTATGTCAGTCTAACAGGTCTACATGTCTGACATACTGGTTTGAGAATCCAGTCCAACTGGTCTACAGGTTTGGATTCTCAAACCAGTCTTATTTTTAACCCTCACAGAGTCCAGTCCCCAGATGGTCTTGCTGACGTCAGGTCTAGGTGAGAGCTTATTGGCTGAAACAGAGATGTAGACACACCCACCTCTTCTTAACACTCACGTTTAGTTTTGAGTTCGTTTGATTTCACGTTGGTTTGTTTGTTTGTGTGTATATGTGTGTGTGTGTGTGTGTGTGTGTGTGTGTGTGTGTGTGTGTGTGTGTGCACTCCACTTAGCCATGGCTGCAAGCTCACATCATTCAGTAGCTAGCGTTCAACCAATCACTTTTGCATGATGTAATGTAGCACTTGTACAGAGCAGACACTATAGCGTTTGAACGCCGGCACAAAACCTTAACACACCAAGTGACTTACAGGCAATACGCAGTTCTTTCTTCTACCGTGTGTACCGTCTGATTAGAGATAAGCTAATGCAACCTTAATGAATGTATGTATGTATGTTATGCTTTGATAGATGATTCACTATCTAGGTTTTTCTGTGCTGCTCTGATATCTGAATAAAGTCTGTTTACATCTTCGTAAGAAGTTCCCAGCGTCCGTCTCCATTAACTAAACATCCACTTTAACCAAGTTCACCCAACTGAGATCAGACTAAATGTCCTCCCTGTCGCTGCTGTCAGCCAAGTTCAGGTTCAGAGTATGTTTATTAAATGTAAAGTAACAGTACACAACAGTTGTTAGCAATGTGCCCCTGTCCATAGGGTTAGTGGTTGTGTCAGGAAGGGTATCCGATGTAAAATTTTGCCAAATTAGTATGTGGATTGACAAGACCATACCGGATCGGTCGAAGCCCGCATTAACAACGGCCAGCATTGTTGCTGTGCCCTCACAGGGTCCTGATGGAAACTGTAAAATCTGCTGCGGTGACCCGTGAAAAACAGGTCAAAAACTGAAAGACGATTTGTGTTCTGATATTTAAACAAACCATCCATCAACAGGGATATAAAAGCCTATTGTCTGTGAGACCGGTCTTTTGAGAGACTGGTCTCCTGGATTTTATTCTTCCCATTGAGCTGACTCCTCACTCTCTGGAGGTATTTGGCTGTAGCTGACCTCCCTTGCTGCCACCTCGTGGTTTCCATTTGCCTGTGGAATACCCAGGTACTTGTGACTGCCTTGTATGTCCGTTATCTTGCCATTTGTTATGTATACTGTAGTGAATTCGGGAGGCAACCACAGGAACCGCCGCAGCCGGGGCGCGAACCCGTATCCGGGAGACATCGCTAACCTCTCGACTAAAGGGTCCGACCCGTCAGCCAAGGGCCAACGTGTCTACTTATCCATGCACGTTACACTACCCCCCTCCTTCGGGAAGCGCGTCCCCGCGCTTAAGCATATCAGCCCCTTCACGCCTCTGAGTGCATACGCTTCCGATGGCCTTACGGTCGCTCCATCCCACTTCTGACACCAGCAGCAGCCGCCCTCTCCCGCACCGCGGGAGACATCGCTGACCGCTATCGCGTCCCGGCTGCGGCAGTTCCTGTGGTTGCCCCCCGAATTCGCTACATTGGTGTCAGAAGTGGGTTACGCACGGACACGCTTTCCCGCTCCACCCCCACTGCTCCACCCCCTCTGCCGACCCCTGTGGAGGGCTGCAGACTACCACATGCCTCCTTCGATACATATGGAGTCGCCAGCCACTTCTTTTCACCTGACAGTGAGGAGTTTCGCCAGGGGGACGTAGCGCGTGGGAGGATCACGCTATTCCTCCTCCTCCCCCGCGCCCCGACCGATCAGAGGAGGCGCTAGTGCAGCGACCAGGACACATACCCACATCCGGCTTCCCACCCGCAGACACGGGCAATTGTGTCTGTAGGGACGCCCGACCAAGCCGGAGGTAGCACGGGGATTCGAACCACCGATTCCCATGTTGGTAGGCAACGGAATAGACTACCACGCCACCTGGACGCCCCTCAGAATAAATTATTTTAATTGACTAAATGCTATGATGGCTAAGCAACTTTTTTGTTGACTTTTTCAGGGCTTTATGTGGACAAAATGTATGTGAGAAGGTTGGAAAATGCAACGATATAATCAAAGATGTTTTATTTTTAATTTCTTCATTCAGATAAAAGCATGTATTAAACTATATATGTCTGGCCGTCGATGTGATTCTCATTTCCCAGTGTGGTCCATAGTGAAATTGAGTTTGACATCCCTGCACTAAAAGATCTGACGGAAATGCAGCTAATTCACATTAGCGGCACATCAGGACTGCAGTCAGAACAGCTGCTGAACACGAACTCCGAAACACAAATCCATCATTGATTAGCAGAGATCAATGTCTCCCAAACAAACAGCAGATCTGTTCTGCTGTGGCAGGGAAAAGTAATCACACACGCACGCACGCACGCACACACCCACGCACTCTTTCGCTCTCTCTGAGGTCAGCATGATGAAGGAAGGACCGAAGTGCAGAAATGTTCCAGAGGTGATTCTGACGTCGCTCATCCACTTTAATAAAGACTCTTAATTAAAGATTATTTTTAGCTCGGCATGTCTGAGGTGACCTCTTGTTACAGATAAAGACTTTAATGAAGACGCCGTTCATCAATATTAATAATGATAATTCATCTTACCTGCTGGCCTCGTCTTAAAAGATGAACAGGTTGAAAAAGACGTTTGACATTAAAATCCACTTTTTTTCTTCTCATCACACGTCTGCAGGAATACAAAATTCAGATTTCATTCAAATTGCCACCAGATCTTCAAAACCAGACGAAAGTGGTCCTGACATCTGATCTGAATTCAGTAACGTCTACATTCAAATGAGTCAACAAAACAAACGTAGGAAGCTGAAAAGAGAAAATATTATTTCGCCCATCCATCCATCATCCAAGCCGCTTATCCCAATCGGGGTGGCGGGATGCTGGAGTCCATCCCAGCAGTCATTGGGCGGCAGGCGGGGAGACACCCTGGACAGGCCACCAGTTCATCACAGGGCCCACACACACACACCTAGGGACAATTTAGTAGATTCACCTGACCCGCGTCCTTGAACTGCCGGAGGAAACCCACGCAGACACGGGGAAACGCCACACAGAGGACGATCCCCAAGGTTGGACTACCCAGGGGTTCGAACCCAGGACCTTCTTGCTGTGAGGCAACTGCGCTAACCACTGCGCCGCCAACATTATTTCAGAAATGAATTATTCATTCCAGCTGTTTGGTAAATATGAATCATGAAGGAAGGATAAACAGAACACACCGCTCAGACAGAGACTACATTTAAAATATTTTATTTCTTTAAAATATACATTGGCTTACAAATTCAGAAAATAAAATAATTAGTAGTGTTTAAACAGTCTCTTTTTGTAGATTTTTCTCCTGTTTTTTCGATGTCTTTTTCCACGAACGGGGAGAAAAAAAGCAGTGTGGGTTAATCCAGAAACTCAATGATGGCGAGAAACAGAAATAAAAGAAGAGTCGGTCAGCACATCACAAAAACCAACTGAAGCCCAATCAACGTCTCTCCGTCTCCATGGAGATGAGACAGTGGGAGACAAGGTGGAGGTTAATGGTCATTCTGGATCAGGACTGGAGAGATAATCAGCGTTCACGTTGACTTCTTTTTTTGGGGGGGGGTTCCCCCCTTTTTTTCTCTCGAGTTTTGCTTGGCTAATTACCCCACTCTTCCAAGCCTTCCCGGTCACTGCTCCACCCCCTCTGCCGACCCTTGTGGAGGGCTGCAGACTACCACATGCCTCCTCCGATACGTATGGAGTCGCCAGCCACTTCTTTTCACCTGACAGTGAGGAGTTTCGCCAGGGGGACGTAGCGCATGGGAGGATCACGCTATTACCCCCAGCCCCCCCCCGACAGGCGCCCCGACCGACCAGAGGAGGCGCTAGTACAGCGACCAGGACACATATCCACATCCGGCTTCCCACCCGCAGACACGGCCAATAGTGTCTGTAGGGATGCCCGACCAAGCCGGAGGTAACACGGGGATTCGAACCGCCGATCCAAACGCGTGGCGTCTCTCCGGACAGTTTAAAATGAGGAATACTTCTGCTTTCCCGAAGCTCCGTAAGAGGACCAGGAAACATGACAACTGGTCACTGTAATGACCAGTGGGTCACGATGCAGATTTCTGTAGATGATCGTGTGGTGATTTCAATTCGTTTTAATGGGGATTGGTGTTTCTTTTGTGGTCTGTTTGTTGCTGGTTAGCGTCCAGGTCGACCACATGGAGAACCAACTAGGCTCAAACATTCATTCATTTGTGTCGTCCAGCACTGAGCCGAGGCAACACGCCGACTAACACGTCTTCATTATCTCAAGTTTGTCATTCAATGTCTGTGAAATGTGAAGCGTCTGTTTTGTCAAACTAGGATACGAGAAACTTAAAAAATACCATCAGTACTTTTGAAAGTTTTTGGTGTCGCGTGTTTCAAACGCTGGAGAAGTTTCATGTTTTCCAGCCTCCATCTTTCAATCGAACCACAAAGACTTTTATTCTTTCAAAACGGAAAAAGGGAACAGATAAAGGAAGATGCTGAGACAGACAGACAGACTGGTCATACTGGTGACACAGACAGACAGACTGGTCATACTGGTAAGACAGACAGGCTGGTCATACTGGTGAGACAGACAGATAGACTGGTCATACTGGTGCGATAGGATGAATCTGTTTCAATCCTCAAATGAAGCTAAATGTTCATTAAAGACGACTCCATCAGCATATTTGATGTGGAAGTCAGTTTAGAACTTTTACTTTGAAATTATTCTCTGAGCAGGATTCCATTCATTCAAATGGCGGTGCTTTCTCTTCTGACTCCATAAAAGAACCTGACTCTGTTTTTTTTAAATGCATGCTGGGCTAGAGAGCTATTTTTTGACTCGGGTCCTCAACTATTCATTACCGTGAGTCTTGTGTTGAGTGCTCATGAGAAAGCATTGCCAGTACAACTGGAAATGCTGAACTGAGAATGACAGCGGATGGTGTCAGGTTGCTCAAACCGCCAAATAATCAATACCAACATACCGGAAGAATGGAAAGTACAATGACGAAAGAATTTTGTGACACACACACACAGTCCAGAATGAAATCCAGTGGAGGTGGTTTCTGGTGGAAGGTGACCTTGGCTGGTGGGCCAACGTCTTCAATTATATTCATAAAAGAATGGACATTAAATTTGCATGAGTCCAGATGTAAAGGTCTATTTATACTCCCAGAGCATTAAGGGAGACACACATACACACACACACATTTGGTTCCCCTTTCATTTCCACCTCCTGCAGAATTTGTGTCTCCTGCACGTCTGATGAGTTTGATAAAATATTCAAAACTTTACATTTCCATGTTGAGGATGACGGCTTCCTCCTCCTTCTGAAGGATTAGTGACCTATTTCTGTTCATCCCCAAACCTTAATTATTCAACACAGAGCTCCTTCCAACTCCAATAATTAGAGGCTATTAACAGAAACACTGTCAGGGGTTTGGGGGGGGGGGCTGTAAACTGCCTGGATTTGGGAGACTTTTACATTTGACATCTTGGAGGAAATGGTGGTAAATAATTGATTGGGGCACCGAGAAGCTTTTAATCCCTGCCATCAGTGGAGGTGGGTGTATCAGGGTTTGGCTGGGGGTGACTGGGGCAAGGTTGCTGGTTGTAGCATCCCTAACTAACGGACCTACATTTTGTTTTCCATCACACAGTCAACTCCAAACACATCAGCATGTTGGAACAAAATAGGCTCAGAAACAGAGCCAACAGGAACAGGCTTCCCTCTTTTTCAAAATATAGTTTTCCAGGACTTTATCTAGATATCCACACTAGGTGTTGCTGACAGAAGGTCATATTATTCAGTATTAACTATCGGTGGAAGTCTCACCAGTCTCTAAATGGACTATATGACTGAACACACTGATGTCACATCTCAACACCCAACACATGGAGACAAATGTAAAGAAATCAGCAGGTAAAAAGATAAAATTTATAACCTAACTTTACAATTTTCAACGACCTCAATTATATTTCCACTACATTTGATATTGCCTATAAATTTATCGGTTTTCCAGAATGTGTGGGAACGACCTCAATTATATTTCCACTACATTTGATATTGCCTATAAATTTATCGGTTTTCCAGAATGTGTGGGAACCCTGATGTAGCGTCACCTATCCACACAACTGCTAATATCATCGCCTGACACAATCTGGATTTCATCTGACCAACGTGTCGCTCACACAGCGAAAACTGAAATTCAAACTATCACAATTCAACATTTTTTTTTAACCTTTTCAACGCCAATAAGTGATTTGAAATTGTTGAGTGTGATACTGGTAGGTATTATTATGGACAGCCTGCCCTGAACATACAGCTAGAATAGATTACTGATAGATTACTTACTAGTTTACTATGGGCACTTTTAGGTAAAACATGCTAAACCACAGTAGTTGTCGGGTAAATACTTTTGTTTCTTCAAAACTAAACAAGGAATTACGTTTTTTATTCTATTACTAGATTAAACGTTTTATGATGGGTTTAGAGCATTTGATTTGTCCGCAACTTCTTGGAAACACTTTCACCTAGTAACAATTTGACTCCGCCTCCCCCTGAGGAAATGGAGGCAGGGTTGGGGTGGTGTGACATCATCAAAGCCCTGACCAATAAGAGCCCTAATACTGGATGGGAGGTGTTAAACTGTTTACAAATCTTCCATCCATCTAGTGGGAGTGGCTAAGAGCATATCCATCAGAGAGCTGCATCAATGAGGAAAAAACCCGATCAACAAATATGTCAGACAACAAAAAAGCAAACAGCAAAATGAATCAGAAATCAAATCAGAAAAAAAAAACCACACTACAAAACAATTACCAATGACTAAACATAAATAACAGATAGATAACAATAAGAATGGAGTGATAATGAAAAGAAAGATGATTACATTCCAGAGCAGATCAGCAGAAACGGCATCAGACTTACAGACCAAACATAATACTGCCTTGAGCAAACAAGGAGGCAGGTGATTGGCTGCCACAAACCAGCCAATCAGAAAACTGTATTGGTCACAGCGCGGTCTTTCCACAGAGCCTGTGAGGTGTCACCCCGCCTACAGGGGCAGCAGAGAGGATCAGGGGTGGTGTGCTGGACTCGGGGTGAAGGCATCGAGGAGGACAATCGTTGAAGAGAAACTCGCTCAGTCTTGACAACAGCTTTAAAATTCTGAATTCAGAAACACTTACTTCCACAGTCCACAGTTAATCCACAGTCCGCAGAGACTCCAGAGTCCAGTTCTGAAAACTAAAAACCAGCTTCTTCAAAGCAAAACACACCAGAGAAGGGAACAGAAACCAATTAAGGGTCAAAGGTTAACCACTCAGGAAGTGAGAGGTCAATAAAAATACCCCCCCGCCACCCCCCTCCCAAAAAAAAAAGATCCAGAAGACAAGATAACCCTGAAATGCTCAGCGGACCTAAAACGCCAAAGCTTTAAGACAAAAGATCAAATTGGTTTAGGCGACTAATAGAAAGAAAACTGATTGAAGCAACAAAAAAAAAAAATCAAACTATTCATAATGAATGGTCAGTCAGGATCTAATATCACAACAAACAAAAACAAGAAACCAACCAACATGCAGTCAGAGCAAGCGACCCTGACCTTTCCCTGACCTCGACCCCTGGGTGGGGGTTACATCACAACCAGCCCTCAGACAGCGAGAGAGATAGGCACTGACAGTCTGTGTGTGTGTGTGTGTGTGTGTGTGTATGGTTGTGTGTGCGTGTGCGTGTGTGTGTGTGTGTGTGTGTGTGTGTGTGTGTGCATTCTCTGCTCCTGGTGTCAGTTCTCTCCTAAATGTTCCGACCCGAAAGCTGAGATGAAATCCAAGGCAACAAACGTCCAACAGTCTGGACCCCAAGATCTGTCCTTCATTGGGCTGCGTTTACTTACACTTACACACACACACACACACACACACACACACACACACACACACACACACACACACAGAGTGGCCGGCACCGAACGGTAGCATACACACATACAGGAGAGTGTCCTGTAGAGTATGGCTATTTCCTGGATAAGAGTTACCTCTGACCTCTCTGACGGGCCAATCAGAGGGCAGGAGGGAGAAAAATACTGGAGCTGATAGAACACAGTGGAACACAACCGCTACTGTAGAGACCGAGAGCAAGAGAGAGAACGAGAGAGAGAGAGAACGAGAGAGAGAAAGTGAGTATACAGCAGGTTGTGGTCTGTAGGGTTTTGGGTTCACAGGTGGCCGGTTGCAGCATTCAGTCCAGCAGGTTGCCTTGCTCCTGAGCCCGGGTCAGGCTGTCTTTGCGGTGCAGGTGGTGAACTCCCATTCTCTTGGGGCTCCTCTGTAGCCTAGCCGGGTGTGTGGGGTTAGTGTGCGGCGGTGGGGAGCAGTTGGAAGAGAACTCCAGGACACGAGGAGAAAGGACAGGGAAGTTCTGAGGAAGAACATCTCTTGCCTCCTCTTCCTCACCTCCTTCCTCTTCTGTGAACTCCTCCCTGTGGGTGTGGCTGGGCTCTCCGCCTGCATCCTCTTCTGGTGGCTCCATCAGCAGCCGCTCCCCCTCCTCCGTGGAGCCCTCCACTCCGTAGCGGCCCCTCCTGGCACGCGGCTCGGCGGTGCCGCTGGTGTCTGTGTCCAGACTGGACTCCCTGCTAGCAGTCCAGCTCTGTGCCGACGAGCCCTCCTCTCCGTCTGAGTAGCCGCCTCTCAGCCCATCTGCCTGATGGCTCCTCTCCAGTTGCTGCGCCGTCTCCCTGCTGAAGGAGGTGCGGTGAAGCAGGGTGCTGTCGGTGGAAGGAGCTGTCTTCTCTACAAACATCCTCTGCCAGTTGGCTAGCAGGTCCTCCTCAGAGCTCCCTGAGCTGGGGAAGGCGCTGGGCACTGGCGGGGGCTGCTGAAAGGGCTGGACTGACAAGAGAGAGGCTCCACCCCCGCCTCTCGCACTGAAGGAGGCGTCCCCTGGTTCTGCTCTCCTCCTGCTGGCCCTGCCCCTAAGGAGGAGGTGGAGGCGGCAGGGCTGCCGGGGGGGCGCTGGTCGGTTTGGACCAGGCTGAGGGAGATGGCCTGCCGAGTAGCATAGGTGCAGTTGGGGAGCGGGCTGTTCTTGGGAATCTTCACTTTGTCATCAGAGGAGAACTCAATGACCCGGCGGCCAGGGTAGAGAGGGTGTGGTGGGGCTGGGGTCGGGTAAGGGTTCAGCTTCTCAAACGAGGGCGCCGCACCCCCCGTCTCCTCCCCCCCCGACTGGCCGTCCAGGCTGCTCTGGCTGCGACACATCCCATTCTGGTGAAGTGACTCCTGGTCCGCGACAAAGCCATGGCCCGGGCCCCCATTCTCTCTTTGGCCACCCTCCTCAGCCCTGGGCCCTGTCATATCCACATGGACAAAGACGTCCTCGGCCACAGGTCGGGCAGCGCTGCTGGACTGGGCTGAATTTAGGAGCAGCGGCTCAGGTTTCTCCAGAACTCGGGCGATGACGGAGGTCGGCACAACATCGGCAGGAGTCAAACTCAGAGTGTCCGGATCCTGAGAGCTGCTGGAGGACTTCTCCGGCAAACTGCTCTTCATGTGCTTATTCACCATGTCCTGTAACTCATAGGGCAGCTGGGAGAGAGAGGGAGAGGGGGAGAGAGAGAGAGAGAGAGAGAGAGAGAGAGAGAGAGAGAGAGAGAGAGAGAGAGAGAGAGAGAGAGAGAGAGAGAGAGAGAGAGAGAGAGAGAGAGAGAGAGAGAGAGAGAGAGAGAGAGAGAGAGAGAGAGAGAGAGAGAGAGAGAGAGAGAGAGAAACACACAGGTGAGACCAGGTCAGCTGTTTTCTCCTGAAAATGTTTTGAAAATTTCAGACGTCAGTAAACCCATTGTGTGTCCACTACCTTTCTATTTGAATTAGTTTTTGTCTGGTTTGATTTGTTGTTGCAAGTTCCTTCTCTGAACACTCGAGGAAAGCTGTCAGGTAGAATTACACAGACCATGAACTGTAATGCACAATCTATTGTGATTTAATCAGACAACCACTTAGCAGATTCCCTCCATCATGCCCCTCCATAAAAAAAAGGTCTCTCAAATTAGTATAAATCTAACTGAGCTGCTGGAGCCTTTAAACATTGCAGGGCCCTCTTAGGTCCTGAGATACCGGAATGCTATCACCTTGTCTGAACCAAGAAGACTTCACGACCCCAGAAGAACCCAAAGACTCTTGAGGTTGGCTGTTTTAGTCTCATCGTCTCGTGCATCTGAACACATTAGTCTCTAGCAGGTCAGAAGCCTCTGTGTTTGTACAGTGAACCAAATGTTCATTTCATTCTGGGAGGCCAACTTTTTTTAAAGTTTTTTTTTGTTGGCATTTTCCACTTTTATTGGACAGTGATAGCAGGGGTGCCGCCAGGGATTCTGCGCCCCTATAAAGAATATGACTGAATGGGGTCCGCGGTGGTGTAGCGGTCTAAGCATCGGCTTTGTGTCGATGCAGTTGACCACTGGGACCTGGGTTCGTGCCTCGGTCTTGTCAGATCCGACTATGGCCGGACTCGATGAAGCAGCAATACTTGGCAGCGCTGACTTCGGGAGGGGGGCGGAGTCGGCTTGTATTCGTCACATGAATGCGTCTCTGTGTGCGTCGGAAAAAAGCAGTGGTTCGGCCTGGAGTCGCCTTGTCACGAAAGTGGGGAGGCGTCTCCTTCGAGATTGCCGGCCGGAGAGATGCAGTTGGCGAACGCAGTACACAGTACGAGGGTGGGTGTTTGAATTAAAATAGGGATCGATTGGCCACTAAATTGGGAGAAGAAGGGAACATCAGAAATAAATTTAAAAAGAATATGACTGAGCACCCCTTATTTATTTAATTAATCAAATAATTATTTTACTATTTTCCTGACTTCTCTAAACATTAAACCCCTTCCTCTACCTTCATCCCATGATACCAGCTTGCCCAACAATCCCCTCATCAACAGCTTCTCCAATATGGGACCCATCTTCTTAGTTTGACAAATTTACATATAAAATGCTCTTAACAAAAAGGAACGTGATCCCACCATAGCCCAGATTGAACCTGTGGGCTCTTTCCTGTGGATCGCGAATCAGAGCAACTTTCGACAAGCTCTGGCCATATGCCATTGGGTAATTGGGTGGGATAAGCGGAAAAACTAGAAATAAATTATATAAAAAAAAAAAATTTGAGCACCATTGTGGTGTCCCCTCTAGTCTGGCACCCTTAGAATTTTCATGACACTATACCCACTTACGGCACCACTGAGTGATAGTAGAGAGAGAGTCAGGAAAGGCAGGGGAGAGAGAGGGGATGACATGTAGCAAAGGGCCCAGGCCGGATTTGAACCCAGGCTGCTGCGGTAAGGACTCAGCCTTATGTAATATGCACTCTTACCAGGTGAGCCCCTGGAAGGCCAATTTTTACGCCTATGATTTCTCTTGTTTGTTTATGTATAATATCTATCAATCCATTATCCAAACCGCTTATCTTGCTCTCAAGGTCGCGGGTATGCTAGAGCCTATCCCAGCAGTCATTGGGTGGTAGGCGGCGAGACACCCTGGACAGGCCGCCAGGCCGACACACACACACACACACACACACACACACACACACACACACACACACACACACACACACACACACACATAGATTCACACCTAGGGACAATTTAGTATGGCCAATTCACCTGACCTATATGTCTTGGACGGTGGGAGGAAACTGGGGCACCCGGAGGAAACAGACGCCAATGCAGGTAGAACATGAAAACTCTACACAGAGGACGACCTGGGACTATCTCCAAGGTTGGACCACCCTGGGGCTCGAACTCAGGACCTTCTTGCTGTGAGGCGACTGCGTTAACAACTGTGTCACCGAGCGCCCGAGTTCCAGTAGTCAAATGCATGATAT